>NC_046157.1:4307753-4313427 GCF_011064425.1 Rattus rattus
CAGACATATACCCAGACACACACCCAGACACACACACACATACACACAGACGCACTCACACACAGACACATACACTCACACACACACAGACACACACAAACCCAGATACACATCCAGACACAGCCAGACACACACACACACAGACACACTCACACACAGACACACACACAGACACACATAGAGACACACACACAGACATACACACACACAGACACACACACTAAATAAATGAACAAGTAAATAAATAAATACATGTATTAAAGTTAAAAAAGAAATATAGTATAAACAGCAAAAATTTGATTGTTTTGAGATGGTCTCATCTAGCTCTGGCTAACTTTGAACTCACCAAGGGTGATGTTTGTGTGGTTAGCTTTATGCCATCTTAACATAAGCCAGAGACATTGGGCAAAAGAAACTTCAATCAGGAACGTGCCCCCACCAGACTGGCCTGTGGCATGTTTTCTTGACTGATGGTTGATATGGGAAGGCCCAGGTTATTGCAAGTGGGGCCTCTCTTGGTCTAGTGATCTGGGAGCGGAAAGAAAGTGACTAAGCCACCACTGTGTCAGCTCCTGCCTCCAGGTTTCTGCTCTGTGATCCTGTCCTGACTTCTCCGGTGACCAGTTGTGACTTGATAGTCAAAATAAAACTCCCTCCCCAAGTTGCTTTTGGTCATGGCGTTTCATCACAGCAACAGAAAACTTGAGTCAAGTTTGAACTCAGATTCTTTCAGCTCTACCTCCCTCTGCTGAGAGAATGAAGATCTAATTTCTTTAACACATCAAGCTTTTTCAGAAATGAAGTAGGCACCCTAAAACATGTTTTATCAGGAACAATAAATTTAACTGATGGTAGTGACATGTTCAGAAATAGCAGGGACAGCAGTTTAGAAGAACAGCTTGTTTAAAACAGAAATAAAATCATAGGACCTTTATTTTTATTTTATTTATTTATTTTTTTTATTTTAAAGACAGTTTCTCTGTGTAACAGCCCTGGCTGTCTTGGAACTCACAGAGATTCACCTGCCTCTGATTAAAGACCCAGTTAAGGACATTTAATTTTTAAGTTGATTTTTTTTCTCATAATGCAACAGGGAACTGAAAATAAAATTATGAGGACTCATTTGCAATTTTAACTCTTTACTCCTATGTCTCTAAATGGGGCTATAGAACAACTTTTATTTTAAAGAGTCCAGTGAGGAAATGAGAGATCACTGTGAAATTTATTCCATAGAGTCAAGCAAAGGTCTAGTATCAGCATGTGAACTTCAGAATTGGAAGGTAAGGAGCATTTCTGGAGAGCCCTGGGCAAAAAGGACTAACATACTGCCTTCTCTCTAGTTCGTGACTACTCTGGGAGTACTCTGGGAGCTCAGATATGGGTGAGAGCTTAAAAAATTATTGTAGAAGATTCCAAAGATGAGAACCAGATGAGAGCATGCCCCAGATGTTCTACTGTGTGAGAACATGTATGCCCCTTCTGTTGGGTTGCTAGCACTCTGTGGGAGTGGGCACTATCTGTCCACTTGACACCTGGTGAAACTGTCATGCCAGATAGATTTTTAAAGGAGACACACATTACTGAAATATTTGGTAACTTTTGAAAAAGAAGGTAGAAACCAATGTAAGTGTAATGCATAGACTGTTAAAAGTTACTGGAGACTTTCTCAGTTAAGAGTTGTTCTGTTTAGCGAGGGCTGAGGGCAATCAGGAGGTAGAGGCAGGCAAAGTTCAAAGCCCTGAATTCAAAGTCAGCCAGGCTTACATAGTGAATTCCAGGGCATTCGTGGCTATGTAGAGAGAGACTGTTTCAAACATCCATCCACACACCCACACCACCTACCCAACCCTCCCCTGACCCCAGCTGCTCTCCTGTGTGAGAGTGCAAAGAACATCAAACCACCTTTTTGTTTAAAATACCTTTTAGCCTAAAATATCTCTGAAATTTGATCTCATTCCTACAAGGCCAGTTAAAGACACAGTGTGTGGGACTCCTGCATATGCCTTAAAAATCGTTGCATTTTGTACTCGTATGAAACTTTCCAAGAATATCATTTTTAGTAATAAGACAAAGAAACTGGTTTTCTTTAAGCTCAAGATATAATCCCCACCCCATTTTGGAAATGTCACTCAGCCACAAAATGAAGCTCGACTTTAAAACAAAATATCCAAGGAAATGCAGATCACAAAGTTGTTATTAAGAGTAACCCTGAACCATAGGATATTAATATTATTTGTTCTTACCTAGTGAACGTGATTGTTGGGGGGAGGGTGGTAATGGGGGGAGGATGAGGAGGGGAAGCCCATATAGAAGGGGAGAGGGAGGGGTTAGGGGGATGTTGGCCCGGAAACCGAGAAGGGGAATAACAATCGAAATATAAATAAGAAACACTCAAGTTAATAAAGATTAAAAAAAAAGTATTATTTGTTGTTCTGCTTTCCCCACTGATTGTCCCAGACTTCTTAGTTGCTGTCGTAAGTGCAATTAAGTATACGGTTATTGTGAGTTTTCAGAGATCCAGAAACCAAAAATGTCCTGTGTACTGGGGATACACCAGAAACAAAACAGTGTTAAGGCTGCTTTGACAATACTGTATCGAGCAGATTACACGTTTGGTTGTTCTGGACTGTGTGTGGTGCCCGCACCTGTAGGCACCACCCCAGCCACTCTGGGTCCGTGTGTAGAGGCCCATGTCTTCTGACAGTCGCTGGCCAAGAGACGCCCTCACTACCTCAGGCAGGTGCAAGGCGCGCTGTACGCAGGTGAGAGAGCGCACTAGCCTTCCGCACCCTGGCCGTGACGTCACGACCTTTGCTGGCGGTTGCGCCGGGTTGCGGTCAGTTGCCCTGGAGACGTATACACAGAGGAACGGATCTCAGTACCGGCCCAGCAGAGGCAGGAGTCCTGGTATCTGCCGACCACCTGCACTCGGTGAAGCGGGGGCGGCGCCATGAGCCAGCGGCAGGTGCTTCAAGGTATGGCAAAGGCGAGCGGGCACTCGGGAGGGTTGGCGCCTCGGGTCGTAGGACACCTCCACCGGGTCTCTCTCCTCAGTGTTCGAGCAGTACCAGAAAGCCCGGACGCAGTTCGTGCAGATGGTGGCAGAGCTGGCGACCAGACCCCAAAACATAGAAACGCTACAGAATGCAGGTGAGTCTGCACCCCACGCATTGCCTTCCTTCCTCAGCTGCTGGCTCTGAGGGCCACTAACCTTGCTGTCCCTAATATCCCACACACTCCCCTCCACCTGCCACCCCACCTTAATCTCTTATCCTCTTCCGTTCCCTGACTCCCATCAGCTGTACCTGTCCCCCTCTGCTGCTGTCCTCCTGGGTTCCTTACTGCTAAGGTTTTGCTTTGTTTTGTTGTTGAGAGTGTGTGTGCCCGGTGAGTCAGAGAGCTGTCTCCAAGTTCCTCCTGTACAATCTTCAGTCCCCCCCTTTTTTGGGGGAGGGGGAAGGGATCTCATGAAATCAGGCAGGTTGTCAGGATAATTCAAAGCAGTATGAATTGCCCGGAAGTCATTTAGCATAGATCTTACTCTTCCTAATCAGATCCATTTTATTCACGATCTCTCTCTCTCCCTCTCTCTCTCTCTCTCTCTCCCTCCCTCCCTCTCCCTCTCCCTCCCTCCGCTCTGTGTGTGTGTGTGTGTGTGTGTGTGTGTGTGTGTGTGTGTGTGTGTGTGTATGACGCCCGCCCGCGTGTCCCTCACAGGTATGTCTTCCTGACACAGGATCTCTCACTGAATCTGAACTCTGTCATTTCTGTAAGACTGGCTGTTAGCAAATGCACCTCGCAGGGGCTGGGGGAGATCAGGTACCTGCCACCATGCCCCCCCTTTTTTTGTGGGTGCTGGGGGATCCAAACCAGGGCCCTCAGCTTACTCAGCAAGCACTTTACTCATTAGGCCATGTCCTCACTCCCTCTAGCCCACTTTTGACCATCTTAGGCATCCTTACAACAGAAAAATTCAAGTCACATCATAGCACCTTTGGTCTTGTGTAGAGAACAGGTAATGTTAAGCTCCTAGATTGTAAGTAGATAAAGACATGGCTTTGTAAAATCCTTAGGATGCTCTAAATCTGTCCCTTGGATTGAGGAGTGGGAAGAGTGAGGAAGAGAAAGAGTGAGATAGGAAGAGAAAGAGGAGAGGGAAGAGAGAAAGAGAAGCAGGGAGGACAGAGAGAGGAAGAGGGGAACTGGAGAAGGGCGAGGGGGAAGGGGGAAAGGCTCCTGAGAAGAGGCAGAGGGAGGAAGGAGGAGGAAGGAGTTTCATTTGCTCAGATCAAGCATGAGCTACTAACTGAACTATGGGATTGCTGTCACTATTTTGTCTTAAGAAACCTTTATTTTCTTTTCTCTTTATTTTTTCTTTCCTTTCCTTCCTCCCCTCTCCTCCCCTTCCCTCCTCCCTCCCTCCCTCCTTCTGTCCCTCCCCTCACCTCTCTTTCTTTCTTTCTTTTTTTTGAGACAACTTTTGTGTAGCCTTGGCTGTCCTGGAACTCATAGCCATCTCCATGCCTCTGCCTCCTAACTGTGATGGCTGGGATCAAAGGTGTGAGCCACCACCGTCAGGCGCATTATAGGATATCTTTAAAACTAACTCAAACACCTCGTACCTTTTAGTCCTTTGTTTTGTCCTTTGGATTTCGGTGTTTATTCTTGGATATTTTCTTTATTTTTTAAAAAAAATTTATTCTTTTCTCAAACATTTACATCCTGACCACAGTTTCCCTTCCCTCTGCTCCTCTCAGTCTCCTCTCTTTCTTCTCCCTGCTCCCCTATATCCACTACTTCTCTTGTTTCCCTGAAAAAGAAAAAAAAAAACACTCAGGTCTCCCAGAGATATTAACTGAATTGCATAACAAGTTACAATAAGACACAGACCCTCAGACCAAGACTGGGCAAGGCAATCTAGGAGGAAAAAGTCCTGGCAAAAGTGTCAAAGACACCCCCTCCCACAAGAACACCAAGCTACACAGAGAACACAAGTACACGCAGAGAGCCTAGCTCAGTGTCTGCGTCCATCTCTTCAGTCTCTGTGAGCCCCTGTGAACCCTGCTTAGTTGATTCTGTGGGCTGTGTTCTGAGACATGGATCCCTTTGGGTCCTACAACCCTGTAGAAGTGGTAAGGGAGCATTTAGACTTGAGTAAGGTTTTTATCTTTAATTAAAAAAATTGATACCAATCCTACAACAGATAGAGGGCTTATATCCAAAATATACAAAGAACTCAAGAAGTTAGACCGCAGGGAGACAAATAACCTATTAAAAAATGGAGTTCAGGGGTTGGGGATTTGGCTCAGTGGTAGAGCAAGGTCCTGGGTTCGGTCCCTAGCTCCAAAAAAAAAAAAAAAAAAAAAAAAGTAGTTCAGAGCTAAACAAAGAATTCACAGCTGAGGAATGCCTAATGGCTGAGAAACACCTAAAGAAATGTTCAACATCTTTAGTCATAAGGGAAATGCAAATCAAAACAACCCTGAGATTTCATCTCACAGCAGTGTGAATGGCTAAGATCAAAAACTCAGGTGACAGCAAATGCTGGCGAGGATGTGGAGAAAGGGGAACACTCCTCCATTGTTGGTGGGATTGCAGACTGGTACAACCATTCTAGAAATCAGTCTGGAGGTTCCTCAGAAAATTGGACATTGAACTACTTGTGGACCCAGCT